>NC_041409.2:16880149-16912649 GCF_900747795.2 Erpetoichthys calabaricus | reverse complement strand
AGATATATATATATATATATGACAGCAACACTCAACAATGACAACACAATTACACTGACAATCATGTTACGTTATTTTAAAAAATGTTTCCTTTACTTTTTCATAACCTCTTTAACACACTACTTCTCCGCTGCGAAGCGCGGGTATTTTGACAGTATAATATATGTGTGTGTATATATATATATATACACACATATATATTATATATATATATACACATATATTTTTTATATATATATATACACATATATATTATATATATATATATATATATATATACACACATATATATTTTATATATATATATATATACACATATATATTATATATATATATATATATATATATACACACATATATATATATATATACACATATAAATATATATATATATACACATGCTTAACTTTTGTAAGTAAGCTGTAAGGAATGAGCCTGCCAAATTTCAGCCTTCTACCTACACGGGAAGTTGGAGAATTAGTGATGAGTGAGTCAGTCAAACAAGTTCCAGTTATGACCCTTACGCTTAGAATTTCGAAATGAAACCTGCCTAACTTTTGTAAGTAAGCTGTAAGGAATGAGCCTGCCAAATTTCAGCCTTCTACCTACACGGGAAGTTGGAGAATTAGTGATGAGTGAGTCAGTCAAACAGGTTCCAGTTATGACCATTACGCGTAGAATTTCGAATAAAACCTGCCTAACTTTTGTAAGTAAGCTGTAAGGAATGAGCCTGCCAAATTTCAGACTTCTACCTACACGGGAAGTTGGAGAATTAGTGATGAGTGAGTCAGTCAGTCAGTCAGTCAGTGAGTCAGTGAGGGCTTTGCCTTTTATTAGTATAGATATATATATATATATATATATATATATATAATATATATATATATATATATATATATATATATATATATATATATATATTACACATCCATTTTCCAACCTGCTGAATCCAAACACAGGGTCACGGGGGTCTGCTGGAGCCAATCCCAGCCAACACAGGGCGCAAGGCAGGGAACCAGTCCCGGGCAGGGTGTATATATATGCAGTTTGCAGCTGTCAGTCAGCAGACACAGTGAGTTAAACTGTTGATAATCCCTATATAGTCTCACAGTAGTGTGTCTACTTCACAGTGGATGGGCTTCCAAGATTGCTCTGAGAAACTGCATTTAAAGAGCTGCTACAACAATCCTATTCTGCAGACCTGCCCCTGTGTGGCTGCCACCTGTTCCCCAAACTGAAGGGCTACCTCTGTGTAACAAACTATGTCAGTGAGGAAAATGTTAGGTTAACTACAGAAAAGTGATTGCGCAAGCAGGACAAAACATTTCATTTGAGTGTCATGGACAAGCTTTGTGAAAGTTACAATAAGCATATTAATGTTGCACTACTGGAAGCATTTTTGCACATTTTGTTCTTTAAGTTCCATCAGTAAATCAGTACATCACTTTAGTCAATGGGTGGGCCTCTCTGGCAGTGTCTTAAATTGGTTTGGATCCTACCTGGCAGGTAGAAAATTCTTTGTTAGTTGTGGTAATTATTCTTCAAAGACACATGATATTCTATATGGTGTTCCACAAGGCTCTATCCTGGATCCGCTGCTGTTTTCGATTTACATGCTTCGTTAGGTCAGATTATCTTGGGGCATAACGTGAGCTACCACAGCTATGCCGACAACACAAAAGTGAATTTATCAATAACGCCTGATGACCCCGACTCTCTTGGTTCACTAACTCAATGTCTTACTTGTGTTTCTGATTGGATGAGTAGCAATTTTCTCAAACTAAACAAGGAGAAAACAGAAATCTTAGTGATTGGCAATAATGGATATAATGAGGGTTTTAGAAATAAACTTTATACATTAGGATTAAAAGCCAAGACGGAGGTAAAGAATTTAGGGATAATTATTGACTCTGACCTAAATTTTAAATCACATATTAATCAGATTACTAGGACAGCATTTATTCACTTAAGAAATTTAGCAACAATTAGAACTCTTATAACATTGCAAGATGCTGAGAAATTAGTTCACACACTCATCTCCTCTCAGGGCTACCCAAAAAAGACATCAATCAATTGGAATGAGTGCAGAATGCAGCTGCTAGAATCTTAGCTAAGAAAAGAAAATCCGAGCACATTACCCCAGTTCTGATGTCACTGCATTGGTTACCGGTGCCATTTAGAATTGACTTTAAAATACTGCTTATGGTTTACAAAGCCTTAAATAATCTCACTCCATCTTATATCTCAGAATGTCTTGCACCTTACACTCCAAATCACAACCTTAGATCTTCAAATGAGTGTCTGCTTAGAATTCCAAGAGCTAAACTTAAAAGAAGTGGTGAGACGGCCTTCTGCTGTTATGCACCTACAATCTGGAATAGCTGACCGATAGAAATTCGCCAGGCTAATACAGTGGAGCACTTTAAAACACTGCTAAAAACACATTACTTTAACATGGCTTTCTCATGGCTTCATCTTAATTTAATCCTTATACTCTGTATATTCATTTAATTATCATTATCATTCATGGTGGCTCTGAAATCCGTACTAACTCCTTCTTTCTCTTCTGTTCTTTTTCTGGTTTTCTGTGGTGGCGATCTGCATCAGCACCACCTAATCAAAGCACCGTGATGTCCCCACATTGATGGATTAAAGGCCAGAAGTCCACATGACCGTTATCATCAAGTTCTTCCATGAGAACCCTGAATACAATGAGGACTGATTGAGGTAATTTATGTTAGGTAGGTTAGGTTTAGGTTTATTTGTCATGTATTGGTTAACACAGGGTCAACATACAATGAAATGTGTATGACGAGAAAAACAAGTCACTCAGCCTAGATCCAATAAAGCTTAAAAAAAGATTACAAGTTAAAAATAGACAAGTCATATAAAATAAAATGTGTATGTTTTAAAAGAAGTTATAGAGCAATATGAGTTGAATGAGCAGCAAGTACAAATGACAGTTATTGCACAGATAATGTTTTATAAGTGCAGATGCATATTCCATAAAGTGCAGATGCATGTTCCAGTCAGTATTCAGAGTGTGTGCAGGTACAGTTTGTGTGTGAGTAGTGCAATGTAGATGTAATGTAAGTGTGTGTAAGTGTTCAGGTGTTGTTGTTGAGGAGTCGAATGGCCTGGTGGTAAAAGCTGTTCTTAAGTCTTGTAGTCCGAGCAGCCAGACTCCTGTATCGTCTGCCGGACGGTAACAAGGAGAACAGCTGGCGTGCTGGATGGCTGTGGTCCTTTATGATGCTGCTTGTCTTACGCAAGCACCGATGGAAGTAAATGTCTTCAATGGCAGGAAGACTCTTGCCCGTGATGTGCTCTGCTGCCTTCACCACTCTCTGTAGTGATTTCCGGCTGCTGGCAGAGCAGCTCCCATACCAGACGGTAATGAAGCCCGTTAGCAGACTCTCGACCACACTCCTGTAAAAGTTTGAGGTGATGTTGGCATTCATGCCAAACTTCCTCAGCCTCCTCAGGAAGTAGAGCCGCTGGCGAGCTTTCTTGACCACAGTGTCTATGTGAAAGGGTCCACGAGAGATCCTTGGTGATGTTTACTCCGAGGAACTTGAAGCTGTTGACCCCTTTCAACTTCTATGCCACTGATGTAGATGGCCTGGTGTTCTCTGCCTTGTTGTTTTCGATAGTCCACAATCATCTCCTTGGTTTTGCTGACGTTAAGAGACAGTTGTTATCTAGGCACCAATTACTCAATGCCAGCACCTCCTCTCTGTAGGCCGTCTCATCATTGTCAGTGATAAGGCCTATGATGGTTGTGTCGTCTGCAAACTTGATGATGGTGTTTGTGCCGTGTTTTGCAACACAGTCATGGGTGAACAAGGAATACAAGAGGGGGCTAAGCACACAGCCCTGCGGCGCTCCTTTGTTTAAAATGAGTGATGAGGATGTGTGTTTGCCGACTCTCACCACCTGGACCTGTTTGTGAGGAAAGAGAAAATCCATCTGCAGATGGTCGTCCCCACCCAAGGTCGTCAAGCTTCAAGACGAGTTTTTGAGGGGATGATGGTGTTGAATGCCGAGCTGTAATCTATGAACTGCATTCTTACATATGTATTTCCTC
Source organism: Erpetoichthys calabaricus (assembly GCF_900747795.2). Classification (NCBI taxonomy): domain Eukaryota; kingdom Metazoa; phylum Chordata; class Cladistia; order Polypteriformes; family Polypteridae; genus Erpetoichthys; species Erpetoichthys calabaricus. The sequence goes on along the minus strand of NC_041409.2, from coordinate 16,908,562 downwards.
TTTCCAGGTGGGTGAGGGAAATGTTTATTGTTAGTGCAACGGCATCCTCTGTCGATCTGTTTGCTCTGTAAGCAAATTGAGAGGATCCAGCGTGTCAGGGAGGGAGGAGCAGATGTAACCTTTGACTAGTTGCTCGAAGCACTTCATAATGACCGATGTCAGTGCAACCGGGCGATAGTCATTCAGACAGGAGAATGCCTAGTGGGCGCTGGGTGGTCTCATGGCCTCAGAACCCCTGCAGATTTTATTTTTTTTTCTCCAGCCGTCTGGAGTATTTTTTTTTTTCTGTTCTCCCTGGCCATCAGACCTTACTTTTATTCTATGTTAATTAGTATTAATTATACATGTTTCTTCCATCTTAAAAATGTTAGGAAATTAAGGCGCTTTTTAAATAAACAGGATTCTGATAAACTAATTTATGCATTTATCTCTAGTAGGATTGACTACTGCAATGCGGTGTTCACTGGATGTTCAAACTGTTCTTTATACAGCCTCCAGTTAATCCAAAATGCGGCTGCGAGAATTATTACAAGAACAAGAAAATACTGAACACATAACTCCAGTTCTTAAATCCTTACACTGGCTCCCGGTTAAGTTTAGGGCAGATTTCAAAATCCTCTTTTAACATATAAAGCATTAAATGGTCGAGGTCCGGCTTACCTTGTCTGAACTTATCATGACTTACAAACCAGAGCGCACATTAAGATCTCAAGATGCCGGTCTGCTTATGATTCCAAGGATTAATAAAATAACATGGGAGGTCGAGCTTTTAGTTACAGGGGCCCCTAAACTGTGGAATGGTCTGCCTGCTACTATAAGAGATGCCCCTTCGGTCTCAGCTTTTAAATCCGGCTGAAGACTCACTACTTCAGTTTAGCATATCCTGACTAGAGCTGCTGATTAACTGTACAGACTGCATCTCTGTTGTTAGTCATTAGCATTAAACATAAGTAACATGACAGTTATAATTGTATACTAACCCTCACTTATTCTGTTTTTTTCTTCTCGGTACTCAAATGTGGCACTTGGTGCCACGGCCCACCTGCCAATTTGTTTTCACCGCCTAAGAAAATGTCATCTCTAATGGAGGATCGCAGGAATCGTGGGAAAGAGGGGTCCTTTCAATCGGATTGGCTGGCCCAGCACTGTTTCAGCGTGGAATGGCCAAATGGGGGAGGCAGCTTGAAGGATGAGGTCTCCAGGACTCTATACAAATCCAAATCTTATTATGGGATATATCATCTACTGTTAAATTCTGCTCTGTACTTCTAAAATTTATATTTTTTATTTCTTACTATATTGAGAAATTGTTCTGTTCTGTGTACTGCATTGTATTGTATTGACCCCCTTCTTTTGACACCCACTGCACGCCCAACCTACCTGGAAAGGGTTCTCTCTTTGAACTGCCTTTCCCTAGGTTTCTTCCATTTTTCCCTACTAGGTTTTTTTGGGAGTTTTTCCTTGTCTTCTTAGAGAGTCAAGGGGCTGGGGGGCTGTCAAGAGGCAGGGCCTGTTAAAGCCCATTGCGGCACTTCCTGTGTGATTTTGGGCTATACAAAAATAAACTGTATTGTATTGCATTATATTGGCTAATATTTTTTTTTAATATTGTCTTTTTTCTCTTTCTTCATCCTGTGAAGCACTTTGCGCTACATCATTTGTATGAAAATGTGCTATAGAAATAAATAGTGTTGTTGTTGTTGTTATGATCTTGAATGTACTTTATTTTGTAGAAGTTGTAAGGTTCTTTTTAGACCTTCATGTACCTGATTTAGGGATTTTCTACAGAGAGAGAATTCCTTTTTGATATTAATTTGTCAATTTCAGGTTGCTGTGAAAAGTTATTTTTATCATTCTCTCACAATGCCATTTTTTGAGCGCAGCAATTAGTGTTGTGGTTTCCATGACAGTCCTACCAAGGAGGCACTGGGAGTACACCACGTGTGACATCACAGGTGCAACCACATAAAGGCTGGTACACACGTTCCTTTAGCATCTGAGATTAGGATGTTAACTTCTTGGCTAATTCTTTTCCAGCTTTTGGTTTCACTTCCTTTTGATTTTTTAACTCACATCTTGAAGTTGACATCTAATTAATTTCTTGACTACCTCTTTCTCCAGATCCCTTTCATCAAAAATCTTACTTTTCAAGTTAGAACACTTTTGATGTTTTCAAGCAGTCACGTTCAATTAGGAGAGCCCTCAAATATATGAACATACAGTAAACACATACCTTTAGTGGCCAGTTTATTAATTACTGCACATGTGTATAGTACTAGATTGGACTCGTTTTTGCATCTAGAAATTCTGAATTCTTAGAGGCATAAATTAAATAAGAAGGTAGAAAAAAATCCAAAGAAATTTTGGCCTATGCTGTGCTTGCAGTGAGTTTGACAATCATTTGAATTTCATTTGGCATTAAAATATTTTCACTAACTTTAAAAGTAAATGCCAACATGGAATATTTGGGGTATGACAGTGTCAACTTCTGCAATCCTATAAAGCGCTTTTTATCAAAATGAAAACATGCCATTTTTAGATGCTCAGAAAGCTGAGACCTAAAATCATCAGTATATTTGAAAACTCCAGACATGCTGATGGTTCTTTCATTACAGTGGTTTTGTGAGTGAGCAGTTGAGTCCTCTTTTCCCGTGTCAGCAGAGTGGTAACTCACAAGAAAAACACATACCAAGGATTAAAAATCAAATTGAATTTAAAGTCTATTACCATGTCAATAGGGTGGACTCAAAGCACAACAGTGCCAAAACACATTTTTAATAAAATGACCAGGAGATAAGAAAAATCTCTGAAAAAACAACTAAAAAACCTGATCATCAAATCAGAAATCCCCAAAAATGCAAAACAAAAGTTTGACCACATTTTCTTGAATTTAATTTCCTAAATTTAATTGCACTAAGTAATCAGTCCAGTTCATTTTCTAACCCGCTATATCCTAACACAGGGTCATGGGGGTCTGCTTGAGCCATCCCAGCCAACACAGGGCAGGAAACAAACCCCAGGCAGGGGCGCCAGCCCACTGCAGGGCACACACACACACACACACTCAGCTCACACTAGGGACAATTTAGGATCGCCAATGCATGTCTTTGGACTGTGGGAGGAAACCAGAGCACCTGGAGGAAACCCACACAGACACGGGGGGGACATGCAAACTCCACGCAGGGAGGGACCCGGGAAGCGAACCCAGGGTCTCCTTACTGCGAGGCAGCAGCGCTACCACCTGCGCCCACCCGTGCTGCCCCTAACACTAAGTAATAGTCAATTTAATTTGTTTCTTTTAAAACATCAAAACTTCAACACCTCTTCTACTGCAAAATGTCATCTTTTACAGTCCACGCTGATACTGTCATTACATAATGATGCCTGTCCCTTTCACGTGCCATTACTAATAAACAAGTTGGCTACATAATCTCATAAAATTCTGGTACCGGTGACAGAAACACATCCCCAAAATGGTGACATCACAGTAGTAATGATAGAATTTATCAACTCAAGGCAAAATACTTACCAAAACTGGAAAATAAGCTTCCTATTTTTTAGTTATATTCCCTAATGGAAGAATTTGAATGAATTTATTTTAGTTGATTGTTTCAACAATGATATTTTTATTATTGTCTTGTTAGTGACATCACGGTACCATTTTGAGTTTGTGTTGAAGGCCTTTTATTATTGACAGCAGCTTTCATACCAGTAACTAAACTGCCAACAGTTTTTCTTGTGAAGTTGTAATTTTAGAGACTAATTAAGATGGTGGCATCTTAACACTTTGATCCAAGATTCCAGGTAATTCAAAAATAAATTCACAAATAACAAATAAAAAGTGAAAGGCTTTTCAGTCACTTGAGGCCTTGCTTCAGTTTTGATTTATGCATTTTGGCTCATTTTTTGTATTTCTGGTTTAGACCCTTTGTCTGTTTTCCAGACTATTCTCTGGCATGCCTCTTTTGATATTTCATTTCCTGGTCTGCACTGCATTATTTAGTCCTCACCACATTAACTCTTTGAGGGCTGAATATTTTTTCCAAAAAACAGTTTCTGAAAAGCAATGGTTTCACTTAATATAAATCATAATAATCATAAAACGTCTGTTGCTGCATGCTGTGGCTGCCAGTTTGCCAAGAATGTGCGGCAGGCTTGCCACCAGGCTGTCTTGTGCGTGGCTGGGGCAGTAGCAGCACCAGTCATGGTCACTGTGCTTTGCTACCTCTTATCATTGTTAAGTGGCACTCCTCCTGGCGAACAGTGCCATAGGCGGGTCAGCTACATGAACCTGTTCAGCACCACGATTAGCTGGGGACCAGTCAGCTGAAGCGGGAACCTCACATTCATTTTCGATCACTTGTATCAAAATCAGAGTCCGACAAGTCATAGTCTGGTTCAGAGACAATAGGCGAAACTTCGTCCACAGAGTGTTTTTGCTTTTTGCATTCGCTTTGATCTCTCAGTGACATTTTTGTTCTTGTTTGCGCCTTGCTGCTCACACGAGCGCACAACATCTCTGTCAAACCAATGAAGCTAACTTTCTGTCTAACAATGAGAGTCCAACTAAAACATAACGGTTGGTTTTGTCACAGTTTACAGTTGATTACCATTGTCAACTCCTCCTTTTGACAAAAGTCGACGTCAGCCCTGAAAGAGTTAAGAGCCTGGTGTTAAGAGGGAAAAAAAATCCAAACAAAGACAAGTGTTCATGACTTCTTCAGCAATGGCATACTGCCTAAACCAACCACTGATGCAGGATTCAGACCACTCATTCTTCATACAGGAACTCTCTTTTTAATTTTTGAGAATGTGTGACAAGAAATACAGTCCTTGTGCCTTCCCATTGAATTTCTTCCATTGGGTCTTCTCCTTCTGCCATCCAGTCATCATGTTCCCCCGTGTGTTTCATCCGATATCCTCTGGTAAAAAAGCACAAGAGGCTCTGAGACATCCAGAATTCTCAATCGTCTGCATCCTGTTTGTTTCATGTGACAAGGTAGAGTGAATTTTGACAACACTGTATATTTAGCTTGCATTCATACTGTAGTGAAAATTCAATACATATCAAATTAAATAACATTTTGCAGAGCTATAAATTATATTGGATTTATTTTATTTGACAGATCTTTATTAGTTGTGGCTTGGTGTTTTCCACATCTTCCACAGAGGTAAAGTGTTGCTCCAAAAACCATCAATACATGTGCTTTTGTATATATAGTGTAGCAGTTAAGGCTTTTGTCCACCTCTTGAACCCTCAGGTACCACTCGAGACACGAGGTAAAAGTATAAACACTATTATTTTTATTACTATAACGTGCACCAAGCACCCTCCACTCCACACTCATATACACAATAAACCAATCCTCCTCGCCCAGACACTTAGCCATCCTACCTCCCAGCTCAGCTCAGTGTTCTGGGCTTCCCACAATCCTTTTATAGCCCCTGACCCGGAAGTGGTTCCTGGCACAACCCACAAGTCCGTTTTCCTTCTGGGCTCAGGGCAAACAGTCCTCTTCTTCATCCCGGAGCACGTCGCTTCCTCCGGTCACGTGACTGTGACGCACTCCCGGGTTATAGGGGCACGCAAGAGCCCACTAGCCCCCCTACAGCGACTCCCGGTGGTCCCCAAGGTATCCAGCAGGGCTGTGTATAGAAACTACAAAGTCCATGATGCCCTGCTGGAACTCGGGGCACCATCATGCTGTCCAGAGGGCTCCTCCTAGCGGCCTGGGGGTGGAGACTGGAGTCCATAGCCGGTCGTCCATCACAATAGTCTATGAAAAAGTTTGGGAACCCCTCTCAGCCTGCATAATAATTGACTCCTCCTTTCAACAAAAAAGATAACAGTGCATGTCTTTCATTTCCTAGGAACATCTGAGTACTGAGGTGTTTTCCGAATAAAGATTTTTAGTGAAGCAGTATTTAGTTTGTATGAAATTAAATCAAAAGTGAAAAAACTGGCTGTGCACAAATGTGGGTCCCCTTGTCATTTTGCTGATTTGAATGCATGTAACTGCTCAATGCTTGATTACTTGAAACATTAAATTGGTTGGATTAGCTTGTTAAGTGTTGAATTTCATAGACAGGTGTGTCCAATCATGAGATATAAAGGTATTAAGGTGGTCAATTGCAAGTTGTGCTTCCCTTTGACTCTCCTCTGAAGAGTGACAGCATGGGATCCTCAAAGCAACTCTCAAAAGATCTGAAAACAAAGATTGTTCAGGCTCCTGGTTTAGGGGAAGGCTACAAAAAAGAGGTTTAAACTGTCAGTTTCAGCTGTAAGGAATGGAATCAGGAAATGGAAGGCCACAGGCACAGTTGCTGTTAACCCAGCAGGTCTGGCAGGCCAAGAAAAATACAGGAGCGGCATATGCACAGGATTGTCAGAATGGTTACAGACAACCCACAGATCACCTCCAAAGACCTGCAAGAACATCTTGCCGCAGATGGTGTATCTGTAGATCGTTCTACAATTCAGCACAGTTTGCACAAAGAACATCTGTATGACAGGGTGATGAGAAAGAAGCCCTTTTCTGCACTCACGCCACAAACAGAGTCACTTGTTGTATGCAAATGCTCATTTAGACGAGCCAGATTCATTTTGGAACAAACTGCTTTGGACTGATGAGACAAAAATTGAATTATTGGTCATAACAAAAAGTGCTTTGCATGGCAGAAGAAGAGCACCACATTCCAAGAAAAACATCTGCTACCTACAGTCAAATTTGGTGGAGGTTCCATCATGCTGTGGGGCTGTGTGGCTAGTTCAGGACTGGGGCCCTTGTTAAAGTCGAGGGTCAAATTAATTCAACCCAATATGAACAAATTCTTCAGGATAATGTTCAAGCAGCAGTCATAAAGTTGAAGTTACGCAGGGGGTTGGATATTCCAACAAGACAATGACTCAAAACACAGTTCGAAATCTACAAAGGCATTCATGCAGAGGGAGAAGTACAGTGTTCTGGAATTGCCGTCACAGTCCCTGACTTGAATATCATCAAAAATCTATGGGATGATTTGAAGTAGGCTGTCCATGCTCGGCAGCCATCACATTTAACTGAACTGGAGAGATTTTGTATGGAAGAATGGCCAACAATATCTCCATCCAGAATCCAGACACTCGTCAAAGGCTATAGGAGGACAGCGTCTAGAGGCTGTTAGATTAGCAAAGTGAGGCTCAACTAAGTATTGATGTCATATCTCTGTTGGGGTGCCCACATTTATGCCATCTGTCTAATTTTGTTATGATGCATATTGCATAGTTTATTTAATCTAATAAGCTTAATGTCACTGCTGAAATACTACTGTTTCCATAAGGCATCTCATATATTAAAAGGAAGTTGCTACTTTGAAAAGCTCAGCTAATGATAAACAAAAATCCAAAGAATTGGATGACTGTATATTAAAATTAATGTATAAATACAGCTTTTTCTTAAGAATATGACAAGTCTGCAATATAATTAAATAAATCTGTAAAATCTATATTTCCTTGTCTTCAGTAAAGCTTAGAAATGCTCAAGTGTTCTCATAGAAATTTAGTTTAAGCAATACTCCCTGCAGCCTAAACAAATGAGACTCTAGCTGTGACAGAGCTAATAAGGCTCTTGGGAGAATTTATGCAGACTTAATAAGTTAAGACTGAAAGCTATCTTACTTATCTAAGCGTACGCTCACTTATTTTGGTGACTTATCTTGTTTTCTGCTGTTGTCTTCAGATCATAGCCATGCAGTTCGAATTAAAAGTGTCATTTGAGATCATGAGATAAAACTCAAATATATGGCAAGTTTTACTAATAAGGTTTGATAATGTTTGACTCCAAATATGCCTGAAAGAGCATAGAATTAATTAATTTTTTCTAATTAATGCCATAATACTGGATTATGCTATACCATATCTATACTTGTGGCAACCTCATGTTAATGCTTATTATTATAAAGACACTACCTGACAGTGATAATGAAGATGGTAACTGGAGGAACAAATGTATAATATGCATTCATTTTAAACCATTTAAATCTAATTCACAGACATAGACACTTGGTGTCTATCCTGGGAGCACTGGGCAAGTGGCAACAGCCAACTCTAGACAGGAAGCCAGTCCATCACAGGCCACCGTCATGCTCACACTTACATTCATACATATATGTCCAGTCTGGACTTGTCAGTTAAACTAACTCACACATATATGTACTTGGGATTTGAAAGAAAAATCTCAAGTACCAGGAGGAAAATCCCAGTTTGAAATGAGAAATATGTGGATACTTAGGCCTAAGATGCAAACATATAGATTTTATGAATAAGGCTGTAATATAATAAAAACCTACTAAAATTCAGATTATGTGGAAATGGATGTGTATAGATATATACAGTACTGTGCAAAAGTTTTAAGCAGGTGTGAAAAAATGCTGTAAACAAAGAATGCTTTCAAAAATGGAAGTGTTAATCATTTATTTTCATCAATCAACAAAATGCAGTGAATGAACAAAAGAGAAATCTAAATCAAATCAATATTTGGTGTGACCACCCTTTGCCTTCAAAACAGCAACAATTCTTCTAGGTACACTTGCACACAGTTTTTTGAAGGAACTCGGCTTGTAGGTTGTTCCAAACATCTTGGAGAACTATCCACAGATCTTCTGTGGATGTAGGCTTCCTCACATCCTTCGGTCTCTTCATGTAATCCCAGACACACTCGATGATGTTGAGAACAGGGCTCTGTGGAGGCCATACCATCACTTCCAGGACTTCTTGGTTCTTCTTTACGCTGAAGATAGTTCTTAATGACTTGGCTGTATGTTTGGGGTCGTTGTTCTGCTGCAGAAGTAAATTTGGGGCCAATCATATGCCTCCCTGATGGTATTGCATGATGGATAAGTATCTGTCTGTATTTCTCAGCATTGAGAACAGAAGTTTATTAAAGCAAAGAAGTGGAAATTTCTTGAATGGCCAAGTCAGTCACCTGACCTTAACCCACCTGAGCATGCATTTCACTTGTTGAAGACTAAACTTCAGACAGAAAGGCCCACAAACAAACAGCAACTGAAAGCCGCTGCAGTAAGGCCTGGCAGAGCATTAAAAAGGCGGAAACCCAGCATCTGGTGATGTCCCGGAGTTCAAGACTTCAGACTGTCATTGCCATCAAAGGGTTTTCAACCAAGTATTAGAAATGAACATTTTATTTCCAGTTATTTAATTTGTCCAATTACTTTTGAGCCCCTGAAATGAAGGGATTGTGTTCAAAAAATGCTTTAGTTGCCTCACATTTTTATGCAATCGTTTTGTTCACCCCACTGAATTAAAGCTGAAAGTCTGCACTTCAACTGCATCTGAGTTGTTTCATTTAAAATTCATTGTGGTAATGTACAGAACCAAAATGAGAAAAAAGTTGTCTCTGTCCAAATATTTATGGACCTAACTGTATATATAGTTTACACAAAATGTTTAAATACAACCATGTAATACAGTAATCCCTCGCTACTTCGCGGTTCACTTTTCGCGGATTCACGACTTCGCGGGTTTTTAAATACAAGTGATTGCCCGCCTATCGCGGAAGTTATGTTCCAGACCCATCAGCAACAGGAGAAAATCCGCGATATAGAAGACCATATAAATAAACATTTTTATAGTTTAAGCCTTAAATACCTATCCCACATGCTTTTAAACACATGTAAACTTATAAAACACACTTTGTTAACACATATAATATGTGGATGTCGGGCTAAGGATATGAGTAACATCTCACTATTATAAAACATTTTAACTTCACGCAAGACAAGACAGTGAGACAGGAAAATAGGTGATGTAGGCTTTTAAATTATTGACATGCAGAGCGACAAGCAGCACAAAGCCAGCACAAAGTCCACTTCTCCTTAGCGTTCATTCAGCTCCCCACCCTCTTGACAATGCAAAGTGGCAGGAGCGTACTGCACCTTCGGGAAGGGGGTTTGAGCGAACGTGCGTTCAGCCCTCACACACCCCCACTCCTCCTCCTCCTTCTGAACGCGCAGAGCGACAAGCAGGCATTTTGGCAGAAGCAGCACAAAGTCCATTTCTGCTCTGCTCAGAGTTCAGCTGCCCCCCTTCACAAAGCGAGTGCAGACACATTGACGTCTGATCGCTGCGTGCAGTGTGCAGTGTTGGTCTGCGGTGTTTTAAGAATGCAGAAAGTGTTTAAGAGCATAGGAAGTGTTTATAAGAGCATGGGAAAGGTTAACAAGAGAGTGAGAAAGGTTTATAAGAGTGTGGAAGGGTTTATAAAGCCTTAAAATATGTATAAATAATAAAAATAAATATAGGTCGCTACTTCGCGGATTTTCACCATCGCGGGGGGCTCTGGAACGTAACCCCCGCAATAGGTGAGGGATTACTGTATATCAGTTTTCAATTTCTCTGAGTTCATTATGGTTTTGTTTTCATTTTGATTACATTTTAACAAGAAATTATTCTATATTGTGTTTGCTAGACCACTTCATGCATAGTTAGTTTGATATTTCCTGCAATCGAAAGACTTGTCGATTATTAGTTTGGTAACTATAGGTGGTGCACGTCACTTGCTGCTGTCATTTCAGGCCATTACTGTATAGAACATTACAATTTACAAGATTTTTGCAGAAGCAGCTGCAAAATAGAAACTCTATTTTCTATTTAGTCCAGACATACTTGGTGGGATAATGGCACAGCAGTTAGCCTCATGGATCCAGTGCCTTGAGCTTGAATGTCATGCCTGCTTATTGTCTGAATAGAGATTGCGTGTCTTGTCCTCTAACATTCCCTTAGATATGAAGATTAGGTTTAAAGGATTACTCCACCCCAAAATGATATATTTTACATTTTACTTACCCCCATATGTTTTGTAGTGATGACCAAGAAACATTTTTAATCTTAGGTTTTCATGGAAAATGAAGATAAAAAAAAAAAGGTTTATGATATAACACCAGCCATTGGTTACCAATGCTGTACAACAGTTAACGATTTGTAAAGCATTCATCGGGGATTGCACAATCCACATATCAATTATCCAGTTTGCTCACAACATGCAAAATGCATGCACTTTTTGCTAAAATATTGTTAAATAAATGCTTCACGAAAAATCAGCATGCATAATAAACAGGAAACATAAATCACGTTGGGACCGAGTTTTTTAATTCAAGATCCACCTCTGCCCCTTCATCCATTGCTCAAGAGTCCTCTCTTCAATTCAAACCTCAATCACATAACTCTGAACTGAATTAAACAGGTTTGGGAATGAACATGTCTGTTATGTATCTGTACTAGTGTTGTGCAACCTGAAATAAAGTAGGTGGGAAACATGAATGGACAATGGTGTTTAGGAGGCTGAATCCACGGCTCAAATCTTTGTTAACAGGTCATTGGAGCTCTATATGAAGTGGATTTTGAAATAGTTAAAAACTGGAAAGGCCAACACAAAAGGTACTGTAGTTAAAGAAAAAGAACACCAGAAAAAACTTAGGACTGGTCAAATTTAACAAATGGTGAATTAGACAATACTACCTCTACTTTTAAGTACAGCATTACTATTAATATTAATGAAAATGTGTAGCTTATAATAACTGAGAAAAAGCAGCAGTCTGAAAATTGCCTTTTATCATTGTGAGCATAAGTACAATCCATCCATTTTCCAACCCGCTGATCCGAAACACAGGGTCACGGGGGTCTGCTGGAGCCAATCCCAGCCAACACAGGGCACAAGGCAGGAAACAATCCCGGGAAGGGTGCCAACCCACCGCAGAACACACACAAAACACACCCACACACCAAGCACACACCTAGGGCCAATTTAGAATCGCCAATCCCACCTAACCTGCATGTCTTTGGACTGTGGGAGGAAACCGGAGTGCCCGGAGGAAACCCATCCAGACACGAGGAGAACATGCAAACTCCACACTGGGAGGGCCCGGGAAGCGAACCAGGTCCCCAGATCTCCCAACTGCGAGGCAGCAGCGCTACCCACTGTGCCACCATGCCGCCCCATAAGTACAATATGTCTTTATACTAGGCAATGGTGTTAGTAAAATATATTGAGAGATGTATAACTTATTTAAAAAGTTTGCAAGATAAATGAAGGAGTATCCATAACCATAACAGAAAGTTTGTAAATTTGGTTACTTTGAAGAATATGTCAAAAAATTTGAACAGGGAATACAAAGAGAGGACCATGACCCCAAGGGCAGAAATTAATGGCTTAAAATATATATAAATATATTTATTTGTGAATGGAATCTGTTGACTTTGATTACTCTTATGTACGCTTGGCACTCTAGTAAATATTTACTGAACAGCTTCTGACAGCTAATGACAGATACCCATTAAATGCAGCACTTCCTTTAAACTAAGCAGGGAGGATAATCATTTTAAAGACCCAAACAAGCCGCTCCAGATATTCCTTTCTTTCCAGTACAGAATGGCTTTTCAACAAACAGCTTTAGAGGCGATAACATTTTAGGGATGAAGTGTGCCTTTTTATATATGGTGAATACATCTAAGTAAGAACCTGCTACCACATTGTTAGAAGGAGTAATCAAATGATGTACCTGTAAATATTTCTTTTTTTTTTTTAGAAATGTTTAATTTGTCACGGTGTTCAGTTTATTCATATATGTTTGGAGAGTTCAAATGACATGTCATCTTTTGTAAACATGGCTAAAGTAAACTATAAATTATGTTCGGGATCTTGAAAAGGTGGAGTCTACATCAGTAGTATCAGGCACAAGACAGGTGGCAACCACTAACAGACACCCATCCTTGATAGGGCACACTTACACACACACACACAGACAATTTGTGAACTGTCTTTGACATAAATGTATAAGGTAAACAAAGCATAAGAAGAAAGGTCCATTCAGCTCAAGAGGGCATATAGTATGAACAGTGATGACCTAAAAACTTCCTCACTGTGCACTAAACCCACTCAATCCAATATTAAAGTAGTGGGATGGCTGACAGCAGGAGGTGCAAGGTGGAAAGGAGCCTCATGGAGCACTGCAGGAAGGGTGCCATTATATAACAGCACTGTCCATTTATGAAATTTCAATGTGTTGTACACCCTTATGTGCCACCGGCCTAGTGCAACTGTCTTCCTTGTTGATTTTCTTGTCCAAGTGACCCCCTCATAGGCGATATGCCATCCAAGTCTGCATAGATATATACTGCTGTTTTATCGAGTTATCTTATCACTTGTGACATGCAACTAACACAAATGGTACCAATGTAACCTCTTAGGGTCTTTTCTTGGTGGGGGTTAGGAAGAAATGTTAAAACCAGCTATGTAGCTTTAACCTCTTACCCATCTGCTTATTGTACCCCACATATTTAACCCTAGTAACCTCTAATGGCAGACTGCTCTCTGACTGGGACTGTATAACCAGAAATGAAAAATTACCATTTGATAATTGTAATTTTGTGAGTCTAATTATGTTAGCACACATGCAGTTTTTTAACTAAAGAAAGCAGAAAAATCTTTCCAGGCAGCTATAATACATATAACAATGTCTATAAATGGAGATAGTGATATATGGTATTGCTCCCAAATAACGCAATGAATATAAGGTATCTATTGGGCATTTAAGGACTTTCATGGAGATCTGGGGCAGCACAGATGTGATGTCACCTCTATGCCAAGAACAATGCCTCCTGTGCTCTACCGAATGGAAATTAATTCGTCAATGACCCCCATGGAAGAAGTGAACAATGATTTCAAGGTTTCCGATGACTTCTCTTTGGCTGTTTTTGTATGCAAAAAAAGATTTTACTGCAATTTATATCTGCAGCAAAATTTGCAATTTAAAGTAATTTAAATTTATCCCTGGGCAGCACGTTGGTGCAGTGGTAGAGCTGCTGCTTCGCAGTTGGGAGACTTGGGGACCTGGGTTCGATTCCGGGTCCTGCCTGCGGTAGTTTGTGCTTGTTCTCCCCTGCGTGGGTTTCATCGTGCTCCGGTTTCCTCCCACAGTCCAAAGCATACAGGTTAGGTGGATTGGTGATTCTAAATTGACCCTAGTGTGTGCTTGGTGTGTGGGTGTGTTTGTGTGTGTCCTGCTGTGGGTTGGCACCCTGCCCGGATTGGTTCCTGCCTTGTGCCCTGTGTTGGCTGGGATTGGCTCCAGCAGACCCCCGTGACCCTGTGTTCGGATTCAGTGGGTTGGAAAATGGATGGATGGATGGAAATTTATCCCTTTCTTTCCCCAATGGCCAGGACGCTCATGCTGGGGAATCCACCTCCCCAGCCTCCTGACTCCCGCTGTCTTCCGCAGCGAGCCATCCTTCTTCCGGTCACTCACGCTCCTCACAATGCTTAGCGGGAGCGACCACTACCAACTGCCCTAGGTCTCGGCCATACACCCCGCTAGGGCTCACTATCCAGCTGCCTGCGAGCCTGCATTCGCTCGCAGTCTCTCTCTTGCATTGGCTATCCTCTCCCTGCTTCCTGCCTTCTTCTCCAGCAACCTCGGTTTGTCTTTCCTTCTCTCTTTCTTCCTTTCTTCATCTTCCCTTGCTAGCCGTCTCGTGCATCTGTTTATCACGGGGACGTGGATCAGCTGTGGTAATCAGCAGCCCCCTCGAACAATTACGGATGCAGACGACTCCTCACCTGTGCACTTAAGTGAGAACCGCCCGCATCACGAATTCCCCTGGGAACCGCTTGGCCACACACACTATGCCCCCCACTAAGCCGCAAGTGCGGCGATTATTTATTTTGTGGCCTTTTCACATGAGCTGTGGACCCGCTACACCACACCCTCCCCTTCATGATACAGTTATCACCAGTAGTAGGCAGGTACAGTATGACTTCTTTTGAAGCTAAACTCCATATCAGACTGCCAATGGTGAAAGTAAATACAATTGCAGTCAATTATTGGTGAAGCTGGTCTGTAGTTTCAGAAGCAAGTGAATTGCTGCTTCAGGCTGTGTCTCCTTCTGGGCCAGGTGAGTGCAAGGATAAGAGAACAAGAGTTGGAGTTAAGGACAAATGTGTGGGTCTACGTAACAAAGAATCTGGGCTTGGAAATTAAGATAGGGTTGCCACAAACCCTTTCTCCATAAAACAAATGGAATGTGAATATTAATCACAAAGCAACATAAGAAATGCCTTAAGAACTTCATAATAGTTGTGCATCATATACATAAACCTGGTATGTATATATGTGTTGTGATGGATGGCCGGCTAAATATTCCGGCCCACACCTCCAGGCCGCCAGGTGGAGCCCTCCCAACAGCATGAAGGTTCCCCGAATTCTAGCAGGGCCTTATGGACCTTGTAGTTTGTATACACAGCCCTGCTGGATACCTTGGGGACCACCGGGAGTCGCTGTAGGGAGGCTGTTGGACTCTTACGTGCCCTATAACCCGGAAGTGCGTCATGATCACATGACAAGTAGAAATGACATGCTTCCGGGTTGAAGAAACGGACTTTTACCCTGACCCGGAAGTAATAAGGACTTGTGGATTGTGGGACAGGAACACCTCCGGGTCAGGGGGTATAAAAGGACTGTGGGAAAGCCCAGACATTGAGCTGAGCTGGGATGAAGGGTGGCGAAGTGTCTGGGAGAGGAGGAGTGTTTATTGTGCTTTATTATTGATTATTCTTATTTGTATGTGTAGTGTGGAGTGGAGGGTGCTTAGTGCACTTATTATTATAATAATAAAAAGTCTTGGACTGTTACCTGGTGTTTGGCGTACTACCTGAGGGTTCGAGAAGTCGATAACAGCCTCAACTGTTACAGTGTATATATATATATATATATATATATATATATATATATATATATATATATATATATATATATATATATACTGTATATATAATATAGTTTTTGCTTTTCTTATCACTTTTCAGTTTTAATATTGTTGCACTGCTAGTTCTTCAATATTCCTTCAATTTCATTTCAAAACAATATTCCAGTTAATTCCTATCCTTTCATGAAAGGGACGGTCACCAGAACAATATTTTATATCACAGCCATTCCTTGGGAATTAAAGATATTTTTCAACCAGTTGAAGGTATCAATACTTACAGAATACGGAACTGATGCTTGTGTATTGTATATCCATATTTGAAAGTGTAAAATAAAGGATGTTACAAAGAAAATTAAGCTAAATTTAAAATTGTGTTTTTTAATTAGATTTCCTCACAGATCAGCTTAGTTGTGGCAGCAGTGCTGATTCAGCCAAATGCTCTTCTAGTACATTTCTTAAGCATTGCATGTTTAATAAACAAGTCTGTGAGTAACAAAGTTATATGCTACTTTTGACTGACAAAACACATGAATGTAATAAATCAATTAAAATAGAAAAATAGAATAAGGAAATAATTTGGCAATTTAACGTGTGTTTTCTGTGTTTACTAATCTCAGTGCCTTGAACTATCCAGTACTGTGTCTTAGGAGAGTAAATATTTTACATTTGCATTTTAATGCTAAAGATTAAGACGATTCATTTAGAATGAATTACAGCTGGCACAAAATTGGTTGCTAACAATTTGGTTGATTAAGATTGACACATACGTAAAATATTTAATTTAAATTCACATTACACTTGATTATAATTATTCAATTTGCCTAATTTAAATGGGACTTACTGCTATAGTTTACTCATAGACAAATACAAACAGGTTTACGTAAAATGGATGGGCAGAAACATTCCCTTTGGTGAAGCTGGCTCACAGCATGAATACATGTTGTAGTGAAATGGAACTCAGAATGAATCTTTATAATTTATGTGTCATAGACTTTAGTGAAGACAGCAACAGAAACATGTATAATTTTAAGTGATTGCTTGGCTGACAGGGACTTGCTAAGGTAATCTTCCTGGGCAGTAAGAGCAACACGTGCAGAGTTTCGTGGAGGATAATTCTCCAGGTACATCAAAATAAGACTGGGATTTTGGAAGAGTGAGAAGAAGTGGCTAGCTCTTCCTTGGAATGTTAAAGGGCAGCATGGTCAAAATGTTAATAGAACAGTGTGGGAGGATTGTGTGAAAGCATCATGCGAGAAATTAAAATACCTTCAAACCTTCTATTATAGTATACAGTTCCGGATGGTAGGGAGCCAGTGCTTCTTCTGGATCCATTGGATGCAAAGTGATAAGCAACCCTGGATTTATGGACACACATATTAAAACAATTTATAGAGGATATTTATATCTAGCTTACAAAACCCTTAAACTTTAAGGGTTTATCACCTGACAGAACCCACCAGTCATTCCCGTGATCAGCAACTTCCTTCACTCTTCACCCAAGCCAATTAAGGGGTAGACATAATCCTCCAGCAAGTGCTGGCTCTGCTCCAGTCTTCAGCAGTGGTCTATGCCCTGAATATAATAATAATAATAATACATTTTATTTAATAGGCGCCTTTCTTAACACTAAAGATCACATTACAATGAAATTAAAAAACATTAATAAAATAAAAACAAAGAGTATGATAAAATCAAATAGCAATAAGGTACATAGGTAGTAGCAAACGTACGAAGATAACAGGCAGTAACAGTGTGAAATTCATAATTGGTATGCCAGTATGAAGAGAAGTTTTGAGGGCAGTTTTACAATATGTTATTGAGTCTAGTTGACAGATATGAGAAGGAAGAGAATTCCAGAGTTGAGAGAATCCCGAGCTCCAATAAAACAGAGTGTGATGTGTGGTACAGAAAGTAAAGCTGCAGATGAGGTTCTGAGGGAGCGAGAAGGAGTGAGTAGGAGATCAGTGAGGTAGGGAGGA
This sequence comes from Erpetoichthys calabaricus, assembly GCF_900747795.2. NCBI lineage: Eukaryota > Metazoa > Chordata > Cladistia > Polypteriformes > Polypteridae > Erpetoichthys > Erpetoichthys calabaricus. The sequence continues at coordinate 16,890,826 of NC_041409.2, read as the reverse complement.
GCGAGGTTATGGAGAGCTTTATATGTTAAGAGCAAGTTAACAGGGAGCCAGTGAAGCTGGGAGAGAATCGGTGTGATATGTTCAGTGGATTTAGAACAGCAGGTTATTATCCTAGCAGCAGAATTTTGAATAAGTTGTAAGCGATGGATACGTTTTTGTGGGATACCAGATAGAATAGCATTACAGTAATCTATACATGAAGTGACTAAGGCATTAACCAATACTTCAGTACTGTGTTGCGTAAGAACAGGTCAAAGTCTAGAAATGTTTTGGAGATGGAAGAAGGCAGTCAGAGAAACATTACTTATATAGGAAGAAAAAGACAGAGTACTGTCTAGAATGACACCCAAGCTCTTAACCTAGGAAGAGATGTTTGTGTTAATATTGTTAATTAAAATAGAAGAATGGATAACCTTAGCGAGTGTGGATTTAGAACTAATGAGGAGCACCTCAGTTTTATCACTATTTAATTGGAGAAAATTGTGAGTCATCCATGACTTTATGTCTTGGAGACATGCCATAAGAGTATCTGGAGGGAAAACAGAAGTGGATTTAGTGGATAGATGTAGCTGTGTGTTATCAGCGTAACAATGAAATTTAATACCATCGTGCCAAAAGATATCTATTGGGAAGATATAAATGAGAATAAGAAGCAGCCCCTAAACAGGATCCAGCAGAACTTTCTAAGTAACGATTGCATTCTCAGATTTAAAGCCCTTTACTTGAACAAATTACATCCTATCAGTGAGGTAGGAAGAAAACCATTGGAGGACAAGACCACAGACTCCAAAACTAGTGAGTTGTTTCAAAAGTATCTGATAAGATATAGTGTCAAATGTCGAGGTGAGGTCAATAACTACAAGAATTGATTAAAGTCCCATGTCAGCTGCTCGGAGAAGATCATTTGTGATTTTGACCAGGGTAGTTTGTGTGCTGTGTTTAGGGTGAAAACCAGATTGAAACTATTCAAAAAGGTTATTTTTTGAAAGATGGGACTGAAGTTGAGATGCAATAATCTTTTTGAGAACTTTAGATATGAATGGAATATTTGAGATAGGTCGATATTTCCTGACCAGACCACCTCAACTGACAATTAATAATGTTAATGTTATTGTGACATTACACCCTTGTATCTTCTATTGTTATGTTTATGATAATAACATGTATGGATGTTTGTGATCATTTTGTTTTACTTAATAAAATAAAAATACCTGGTAATGACTGGCTAGGCACATTACCACAAATAATCAACTCAATGATCTAACTCACATTATTTTATGATGGGGTTACTGAAAGGCTTCGTCACTTGCAGAGAGTCACACAGAGAGTAGGAAAGAGTAAATGAAACCACAACCTTGTGGTTTTAAATCCATCACTACTATTAAATTCCATGGTGGTACCAGGGCTACATTATTATGTAACTTCTCCGGAAAAGATAGAAAGTAAAAGGAAAAACAAGGAACCCAGTTGCATTTTTGTCATCTTCGAAGATCCATAAGTTTCAAGGACTCCTACAGCTTTGAGGTTCAATGATTTACATCTACACCGGTGCCAATAAATGTAGTCCCATCTTGAACTGCTTTTGAGCTTGGCATTTCTCCAGTAAAAGCAGATGAAACCCTGGCTGATGAATCTGAAATGTAGTTACATTGGCTGCCACTTACAAACTAGCGAATCTCCCTAATCAATTAACCTTGCATGTCTGTTGACAGCAACATGTTTGTTTAATCCATGTGAACATAAATTTGTGTAGCTTGTGATGACTGAACGGTATGGAGCTTATACTGTGATAATCAGCTGGGCAGTAGGCCTGTCACTTGTGATTTTCTGCATTGAGGACTGGCAATTAGTAAAAGCTAAACCTGCTCTGTAATGTGTTTAGTGCAGCACAGGCCAAACAGGGATGTACTTGTGCACACGTAACAGACAATCAATTGCAATTATGTTATACTGTAAACAGACACTATTACTTTAGATTTCTGGTCATTCTGGTCATTGTTGGTAGGCCACATAGGCTTTGCCTGACAAAAAATGGTGGCTACTAAGAGGTCAGATCTGTACTTGGTGAAAGTAACTCTTGATTACATCTTGCCTGAAGAAGGGGCCTGAGTTGCCTCAAAAGCTTGCATATTGTAATCTTTTTAGTTAGCCAATAAAAGGTGTCATTTTGCTTGACTTCTCACTACATTCATAATGGCTAACATAGTACTCTGGATGGAATAAATAGTAAGAATAAGTGAAAACTATCTCTAATTTTCAGTGTAGAATTATCATTTATTAGTTTTTTAACCCCCACCGCCTTCAACATTATGACCCACTAATGCAGATCTTAGGAAGGAGATGTCATGAAGGCAGTCTTTGATTACAAAATCCTAAACCCACACAACTGCCTACAAGCTGGCAAGATCTGTGAGTGTGAACGCATGATTCAATGATGAGAGTGTGGGAGAGTGATACAGCAGCATAGCTCAATTTTATTTTTTATTAGATCAATCAATTTTATGCTTTCTTTAGGCAGTGTTTGCCAAAACCAATAAAGCATTACATTTTCAGCACTGAAAGCGATCTTATAGAAATGTCAGGGTAATAAGAAATCCTTTTTTAGAAATATCCTCACAAACATTAAAGCAAGTATCTTTAATAATGTAACTATTTTATTATTCTTGATCAGAAGTCACAACAACTGCAGTCACACATTTTCAGTGTCATAACTGTGGATAGAGCATTGTCTTAAGTGTTGTTAAATATTATTACAGAAAATTATCCTTGTTTGCTGAAAGAGTTGCTCTGTAATTATCAAGTTTAAAGTTAAATATGTATTACAACTGAGATGATTTAAACAGAGTAAAATAAGGTCTCAAAGTAATATTGTTGACAAAGATCATACTAAAAGTAGAAATAATACTATAATAAAGATGCAAATGTTCAGGAAATAATCTATATAAATACAATCATAAAGCCCACAGTCTTTCTTTCAAATTTTTGGTTTTGTTTGATGTTATTATCCATCTTGCAAACTGAGGACCTCATCTGAACCTCTGATCACATCTCCATCTGTTTGCCAATCACACAAAAACAGTTAAACCAACAATATTTTCACAACAATATTTTGCATGTAGGTTGCCGTTTGCCCAACTTAAAGAATAGGAGATATGGCTTTTCAAAAATGTCAGCAGGAAGGAGGGTTGTAATGTTGGAACAACCCAAATCTGTGTATTATTCCAAAACATCTGATATGATGATATTTTGCATCTTTTATATATAAACGTCTGCGTGTAGAAGTGTGTCTGTCTGTCCAGTCCGGAAGTGAGAGGTGGAGTCGGGGTGAGGATACACAAGCGAGGCAAGCACGTCGGCAAAATGAAACCACCGAAGAAAGAGTCATTCGCTTAGCAGCTAATACAGAAGCGAGGCGAGTACATCGGCAAAACGGTATCCCTTTTACTTTTTCTCCCACCGTTAATACAGAAGCGATGCGAGCACATCGACAAAACGAAACCTTCTAGTAGAGAGAGACGCCCAGAGTAGTTTCTTTCAAGTACCTGACATTTTTACATTTCATTTTTTTTTCTGACGATTTCATTAGTTTCTAGGACCCCGGGCTTATTACAGCATGGGCATACACAGCCTAGTGTATAATAAAGCTGAAACAACTTAAAATCCAGACTACATGGAATTTCGAAAATTTCATCAGGAAGGATGGTTTGAAATGGGGCTGTCAAAAAAAGTGCATCACTCCAAAATGGCTAAGTCAAAGTGCATGAAAGTTTGCATTCATATTACTGATAGATAGATAGATAGATAGATAGATAGATGATAGATAGATAGATAGATAGATAGATAGATAGATAGATAGATAGATAGATAGATAGATAGATACTTTATTAATCCCAAGGGGAAATTCACAAATTCAAACAAATTCAACACTGTTGACACAACATAAAATATAGACGTGAAGGCCTTTCAAAAGGTCTAATGAGAAACTGAGTTATAGTGAAGGCTGCACTCCACATCAGTAATTTAATGGAAACGATGGCAGGTTGGTGGATGTGGTGTGATACTGACAAACTGAAAAATCGCAAATCACTCAAAAACAACTGTGTCTACTTTCATAAAATGTAATATTTTTATTATTGTTCATGCAGTTTAAAATATAGTTTTCATGATGTTTTAAGAATTACACTGGGGAGTCGTAATGGGAGGGCCAACTCACAAAATGCACTCATCACTCCAAAAAATCTGAATGGATGTTCATGAAATTTTATATATACTGTATATTACAGCTGTCAAAAAATCCAAGACAAAGCATAGATAGATAGATAGATAGATAGATAGATAGATAGATAGATAGATAGATAGATAGATAGATAGATAGATAGATAGATAGATTGAATTTTATTTGTCTCTGGGGGAAATTTGGCTCTTTACAAAAAAATAAATAAATACTTAAATAGGTAAATAAATAAATATACACACACTTTGATCTGAACTCACACTGGAATGACTATACAGCAAAATTTCAGAAGAAAGAAAAGTTCTGACTTGGCAGTCCCAGTCACAGTCAGGCATTACTCAGGTGTTATAAAGGAGCGCAAGTAGCTTTTCTTGACACACATCTGCTGAATAATTCATTAACTGACAATGGCTGGGGGCACTTTCATGATCCCCAGATAATTACAAGACAAAGAAAAAAAATAAGTTGTAAATATTTCCAGATAGGAGTACAAGATCAAACTGCCATGATGTGGTGTAGGAGGGGTTTGTATAGGATCCAGGCAGGAAGAGGTGGGACCAGGAGGGCGTATGACAGAATTGACATCAGAGGTGGAGAAGGTGTCAATCTTTTGTCCTGCAAAGGGAGGAGAAGAAAGACATTCGGCAACACCGCCAACCCCTGGTCCAGAGGAGAACTGCAAGCATTGTAGCCGTTCAGCAGTCCCCGAAACAACTTAGAGTTTATGGAATCTTAAAAAAAATCCATCATGAATAGGGCGCAATAGATGGAACAATCCAAAAAAACTGGTAGTTTTGCCAGCTTGCATGCCATGCAAATGATTCAGTTATTCGACAAATGATTCAGCTTATTAATGTGGTAATAGACATCTGTTCATGAAATCACAGTAAACCCATATAAGTAATGTTTCTTGGATTGCCTTCTTCCAACTCCAAAATATTTCTAGACTTCGTCCTGTTCTTACGCAACACAGTACTGAAGTATTGGTTACTGCCCTAGTTACTTCACGTATAGATTACTGTAATGCTGTTTCATCTGGCATCCCTAAAAAATGTATCCATCACTTACAATTTATTCAGAATTCTGCTGTTAGGATAATTAGAGTATGTGTTCTAAATCCACTGAACATATCACACCTATTCTCTCCCAAGTTCACTGGCTCCCTGTTTACTATACAAAATACTGATCTTAACATTTGAAGCTCTCCAAAACTTTGCGTCTCCCTGTCTTACTGATCTCCTCCTACTGATCATCTGCAGCTTTACTTTCTGTACCACACATCACACTCTGGTCTATGGGAGCTCGAGATTCTCTCCTAGTGCTCCTCACCTCTGAAATTCTCTTCCCTCTCATTTCCGTCAGCTAGACTCAATAACACAGTTTAAAACTGCCCTCGAAACATATCTTTTCAAACTAGAATACCGATTATGAGTTTTTCCACTGTTACCGCCAGTTACCTTTTTGTGTTTGTTAATACTTCTGTACCCTTATTGTTATTTGATTTTATTATACTATTTGTTTTTATATCTTTATTACTGTTGTTTAATTTCATTGTAAGGTGACCTTGAGTGTTAAGAAATAAAATGTATAAATAAATAAATAGTTTTATTTCATCAAGGAGTTATTGCAGTTATGAAATCCTGCCTTACAAAAAAAGGACGAATTCTGAGCTTAAGCGAGCAGAGACGTTCCTAGTTATCAGAGAGGTAGTAGTAGATGACAGATGGGACACTTGCATTTCAGCCAACAATGACAAATGGGTCAACATTTAAAAAACACACAACTATTTGCTTGTTTACCGTAACCCATTACACAAATAAAAGCGGACAACACGGCTACTTTTGGTAGTTCTTTAGTAGCTGTGTTTAGTTACATACATACTACTAATACCATAAAAATTCCTTACTTTTAAAACATTATTTGCTTTACACAGTTTGCAGATTACTGTAGCTAGACTCTACTTATATTTCAATAGCATCCCTTCATCTAATTGTGCCAAGATGTATACCATAAAAAAGCTCTCGGCACCCAAAGTAAGAAAAAATGTTGATTTACTAAGGCAGCGGTTCTCAATCTGTGGGGTCACGAAGTAACAAAAAAGGAGGCGCGAATGTTGCCATATGTGGCGTAATTTCGCTATTTGTAGGGAAATTTTAAACTTGTAGCGGTGTATCGGCAGCAAAAAATATAGGAATAAATTTTATTAGGGTTTCAAAAAAACGTTAGGGGGACACGATTAAAACTATTATGAAAACTCGGGTCGCAAATACTTAAAGGTTGAGAAACGCTGTACTAAGGTGACCTATAAATAGGCAAAACTGTCACATACATTCAAAATCATTTGCTCTATCATATTTTAGAAACTTCAATAAACATTTCAACAAAATTGCAAGTGGAATATTTAGCATTGAATGTAAACGTCTTATTATTATTATTTCAACTTTTCTTACTTTCAGCAAAAAAGCTGAATTCCAGTTTTTAACAGGAAAATATGTTTTGATATACCTAGCAGGGCCATCTTAACAGCATTCTAGGCCCCCGGGGAAAGCAGTGCACTGGGGCCGCTACCTACTCAACCACTCAACAGTCACACAATACATAGATTAGCATGGGGCCCCTATACTCATGAGGCCCCCGGGCAACTACCCAGCATCCCATGCTTTAAGACGGCCTTGATACCTAGAACATATTTTGTGTATTTTTTGAAAGAGGCATTTGGTGTCTGTGGTACATATTTCAAGGGCAGATAGTAGATAGATAGATAGATAGATAGATAGATAGATAGATAGATAGATAGATAGATAGATAGATAGATAGATAGATAGATAGATAGATAGATAGATAGATACTTTATTAATCCCAAGGGGAAATTCACATTTTACTGGGTACTGCAACTCAAAACTTCATGAACAGATTCATCTGAATTGTTGTGGACAAATTGCTGTTATTAGTCTGAAGAGCTGCTTAAGTTTTGGGTGAATTCCAATAATTCAGTTTTAAGCTTTTAAAATTCAGAGTTTATAAAGGTAATGCGGACCATAGCCAAATAACTCTTGTCACACGTGTGTTATGAGACAACCTCAGGGCTCATTTAATAACTGTTATACTTGAGCCAGAGGGTGGCGCTGTTGTCTAATACCTTCTCTTTTCGCTGCAGAAAGGATAATTGACAGCTCCTCCGTCTCGATGTCACTTCCGTTTTTTCCCCTTCCGGCTTGCAGATGTTATAACCAGCTCAGTGCCATCTTGGGTCAGTCTGAAGAAGGCTTGCGTTTCAACAAGACAATCTCAATTATATTCAAATGTTTTTCCTTTTTGCTTTTGGCCAAACAATATACAGAGATCACTATGGTGCCACAACTCTTTATAACATCTAATTACACTCTAAAGAGCTTATTAAAATGTGGCTAATGCATTTAGGACATTGAAATACATTGATGGATTAAAGGCCAGAAGTCCAGGTGACCGTCATTATCAAGTCCTTCCATGAAAACCCTGAATGCAATGAGGACTGATTGAGGTCATTTATGTTAGGTAGAATGCCTAGAGGGGGCTGGGTGGTCTCGTGGCCTGGAACCCCTGCAGATTTTATTTTTTCTCCAGCCGTCTGGAGTTTTTTTTGCTTTTTCTGTCCTCCCTGGCCATCGGACCTTACTTTTATTCTATGTTAATTAGTGTTCAATAATTTAAATTCTTACTTTGTCTTTCTTTCTCTTTCTTCATCATGTAAAGCACTTTGAGCTACATTATTTATATGAAAATGTGCTATATAAATAAAGGTTGTTGTTTTGTGAGAGGTGTGTTCAGCCCACAACATGAGCTTTTGAAGTTCAAAATTCTCCAGTCCATTAGTGGTTTTGTATTTTGAATATATTTTGATAAATTCACATTGTAAATACAGAGAAGGCCATGTGCTAACCATATAAGATTTGCAATTTTTGCCTAAAGAGTTGTTGAAGGAAAATTATGCACTAGCTTTTCCTTGCTTTGTAATATATCCTCCCTATGTGCCAGTTAAATGAGTACATCTTTTCTTAGGTGTACAAGTATCACTGTGCCTACTGACGTGCATTGGGCAGCTTGTTTGTGAAAACATATATCAGTGTTTGTGTGCATGTGTCATGAACAGGTTGAAGCTACTTCTAAAAGAAAGAATTCACACATCAAGGACATGCATACCACTTGAAAGCCATTTGGTAGTAGCCAAAGAAAGACAGCAGAACTGAATGCAGACTGATCCTGGTGGTAATACACACTAATAAATATGCAGTATCATCTCTCCCTCATTTCTAATCCTAACACCATTCATTTCTCAAGAAAGATTACAGGTAGATTGTCCTCAGCATGATTTCTGATAAAAACTGGACAAATTATATTATTTTAAAGCAGAAGTGAATGGTACTTCAGACAAAATAAATGATAATATTCATTATTTGCTTAACTGGCCATATTTCTGCCTATGTTTTCTAACTGGGACAATGTGCTTCCTTTCTATCTTGCTTCCGGTAAAACAATACCAAGTGTTTAAAGCACTGAAAAACAGGATGTGTGAGCTCGGCATTAAAAGTATCTTGTTTATACTTCTAGTCACGCATTTTTCTGTATACAATTTCTGGGGCTCACAATTTAGGGCGTCTATTCATTAGGAATAAACCATTGCTTTGTGTGCTTTTCAGAAAACTTGCATGTCATGATTGAAGCCACTAGCTCATTCTATTTTTTGACGTCATGCTGAAGGCTCTCCATACATATTGTCTGTTCTGATGCTTTGCAGTTTTTTTTCTATCAATAAGATAGAAACATCTTGTAAATAGTAATAAATATTTTGTTATTATTATTATTTCACAGTGTCTCCTGTGTTTTGGGCATCAGGCTCCTTTAAGGTTTGTTTTTTTTATCTCCACATGGCTCATCATGCATGCATAGGGCACGTGCCTCCTTCTCTTATACTGATGCGGAACTCAACGATCGACCTGTACATTTGGCGACAACAAGAGAACTCTTTATTTATGTTGTACATGTTTCATAAAAATTAAATTTTGAGAACCTGCAGTATTTACTTATGTGTTAAGCTCAATAAATTGAGTTCACCTACTATACACAGTATGAATGTGCCTTTATGGCTTTACATTTTATAGCATTTGTTTTTATGGAAAATGTAAAAAAAACTGGTATGAATGCTGATGCTATAGTAGTTCACCAGCGGACTTAGCACCTTTGGCTTCCATGAAGTATGCATGTTCTGCTTATATCTGTGTGACTTTTCGTGTTCAAATCTGCAGTGTCTCAGCCAGTAAACTAGCGATACTAATTGTGTGCTCTTCATCGTGCCAAGCACCGTGCGATCGTGCCTTTGTGAGCTCAAAGAAGAATTTAGTGAGAGTTGCCTCGTAACCATTAAGCAATTCTATGTTACATAGAAACGTCTTGTAATAGTAATATTTTGTTATTATTATTTCACAGAGTCTCCTGTGTCTGGAGGGGCGTCAGATTCCTTCAAGGTTTGTTTTATTATCTCCATGTAGCTAATTATGCATGCATAGGGCAAATGCCCCCTTCTCTTACACTGGTGACAAGCAGAGATAACTCGTGATTTATGCTGTTCATGTTTCAGTCAGTCAGTCATTGTCCAACCCGCTGCATCCTAACACAGGGTCACAGGGAGCCAATCCCAGCCAGCACAGGGCGCAAGGCAGGAACAAATCCTGGGCAGGGCACCAGCCCACCGCAGGACACATACACCCACACACCAAGCACACACTAGGGACAATTTCAGGATCGCCAGTGCACCTAACCTGCATGTCTTTGGACTGTGGGAGGAAACCCATGCAGACATGGGGAGAATATACAAACTAACTCAGGGAGGACCCGGGGAACGAACCCAGGTCTCCTTACTGCGAGGCAGCAGCGCTACCAATGCGCCACCGTGCCGCCCTGTACACGTTTCATAAAAATAAAATTTTGAGAACCTGCATTATTTACTTATCTGTTCTACCACTAACTAAGTTCCACAGAATCTGTAATGCAAATGATCAGCATTATACACCTGGGGGACGGTCCCATCCAATGTTGGCTGTTACAGCTCTGGGGGATGTCACTGCTAGCCTTGCAAAGCATTATGGGGCGCTGTGAAAAACGCTTTGGTGAAATTCGCTGATCAGCACTAATCAACAGTGATAAGCGGAATGAAGATAAAGTCATTGTATGTAAAAGTATGCACATCCAGGATTTTTCTCAAAGCTTCTTGCGAATGGAAAAGCCATTTCAATGTAAGCTAAATAAAAAAAGTAGCTGTGATGTGAGACTTCGGTCTGCAGTGGTCTCCTGTAAGTTATCAAGCTCCTGGGACTGGTTAAAAAGGAGGCATTAAGGGTCCCACAACACTAGATAGTAGTGCCTTGCTGCTGCACTAATGAAGCGATTCCCAAACGTTGAAGTCTGAC